>NW_017263605.1:409912-431955 GCF_001500285.1 Mollisia scopiformis
GAGAGTGTTCCAAAGCAAGAGAGTGTTCCAAAGCAAGAGAGTGTTCCAAAGCAAGAGAAGCATGCCGAGAGAAAAGTCCCAGACAGACCTTCTCACCTCACTTCCCCATCAACAAGTGCCAAGATTCAGACAAAAACATCTCTTATCCAGGAATTTGTTGAGAAAAGGGACCAAGAAGAAACCAATACGAACAAGAAAGATGGCAAGCGAGACGAGGATCTCGGCAGTGGAAAACCGAAGCTTTTTCCCAAGCTGCCGGTGAGATCCAAAGAAACTACCAGTGCACACTCAGGTATGTCTGCCGGCCTCTCCAAAGGTTTGAGTATCCATTTATGAGTTTAGGTTCTCTGACAGAACCTTTAGATAAGGATAGTCAGAAGTTCCCAAGCACTGAACCCGACGCAAATCCTGCTACATTCAAGTTTGCATCAAAATCGAAATCAGTCTCAGAGCATGCTGGAGCTCCAAAGAAGGCCTGGTCGTTTCCATACCAATTCAAAACTTCTGACTTTGAGTTCCTGGAAGACTGCTCTCGTCCCTATCCCGAGAAAGGAGAGGCTTGTAAGATTGCAGCCACCTCTTCTCCACCAAATCCATACACGGCCAAGAACTTTCAATTAAGCTTCGAGGTTGAATACTGGTGGGGAGATTCCTCTAAAGACGAGCCTGACTCGTGGGAGGCAATCCAAAAGACAGCGAGAGACGTGAGAGGAGTCTCACCTGGAATAAGTATATTTGGTGATCTCGACTTCTTCAAGCTTTCAAGAGTTACCAGAGCAAAGGACCTTGACGCCAGTGGTCGATTGACTCGCCATGATTCTTTTAAGAGAACGAGATCGGAAACCAAGGCCGCAGTTGATCGAGCGAACAGGCTAGCACCTTCACGACAGAAGCAGATCAGACTAGCTTGGAAAGAGGAGTATGTAAACGGGAGATTGTTTCCTGCGAAGAGATGACATTGAGAAGAAGACAGTTAATTAATTGTGTTTGAATGGGAATCGATGAAGTCCGATTTGAATGAGGAAACTTCCTTTGTGAGACGCCCTCTCAAGCAAAGTTTGCTTTCAACCTTGACATACCCCGATGACAATATCTTTCAGCTTCTCTTCGTAACCAAGCTATTACACAACAATATTCATTCCGAATAACAAAGCCGGAATGCTTTCAGTACCTGTATATCTCTAAATCCTTTCCCGGCCCTTCCTCCCCGGCGGTATGGACTGGTTTGTGACCGATATCTGGAATTATGCAGTGATTACAATCCTCCGAACCCAGGCGTTGCAATCGACCATGGACAGGACGAGGAATCTTTCATTTCTTCTCTCTTTTTGGAACAATAATCTAATACATTCGAACTAGTTGATTAAGGAAGCTTCGAAATAAAAATTCCAGTCAGAGTTCAAGAAGTGTACCAGCCCGATGTCGTCGCGCCAACTCCCTTGGGAGGCACCTCTCCTGAGCCTGCAGAAGTTCTCAAGTCATAAACGCCACAGCCATAAACCACAGAGCCCCCAGCGGTCCCACCACCATCAGAGCACCCGTTGAAAATGCTTCCGAACAAATCTGAACATGTTGTTTGGTCAACCTCAAAGCCAGCCACGCATTCAGTCTGCTCCATCAGGCTGATCGATGCCCACAGCGTTACATCATACCCTGTCGGCTGTTCATCTTCTATAGGATATCCGACATGAGCATATGGAGCAGTTGAGTCCAATGTAATTGCTCCTCCTTGTGAAGCACCGGTAGCCATGAAAGGACAATATCGGCTGGTTATAATATCTCTGGCATAGTCCTGACCAGTTGTTGGCAAAAAAGCTACACTTGGCATACATGATGGTGTTGGAAGTGGCAATGCTGTATAATCTTCGTAGTCCTTCGTGTCAAGCGTTAAATTGGCTGGCTCTAGCCATTGTGTCATAATTGGAAAAGAGTTCGAGTCATTCACATTTTGAGGTCCCACCCAAGGGCAGCTAACATTTCCAAGACTCTTGCCAATGTTGTGGGTGTCGTTTCCAACATTAAGAATTATCTGTTGACTACCACCTGAAACAGGAGGATTCGTTAGGTTGAACGCATTCATTTGGACTATATTCAATTAGCAAATGATCAGGATATGTGATTCAAAATCCTACAAACAGCAACTCCAGCCATCATGAACGACTCCGCGTTGTCGGATGCCCATTTTGTGTTTCGATCAGAAGCTAGCTTTATTACTGCGGCAGGCCCATAAGCCTAATCCCAGATCTTGTCTCCAATTGTAGGTGTGTAATGGAGTCTGTCAACTTGTTAGAACCAGGGAGAACAGCACCTGAAGTGCTTACACTTCGTGAAAGTATGTTGCTCCTGAATTCCGATAAAGTTTGTTGATGTCGGTCGCGGACT
Organism: Mollisia scopiformis; assembly: GCF_001500285.1. Lineage (NCBI taxonomy): Eukaryota > Fungi > Ascomycota > Leotiomycetes > Helotiales > Mollisiaceae > Mollisia > Mollisia scopiformis. Next base: position 412,295 of record NW_017263605.1, read on the forward strand.
CAGGATTCCCTTTGAGCCATCTGACTTGCTCGCTCAGGGTTGGCCTGGTAAAGAACTCTGGACAAAAGATTGTCACATGTTTTGTCTGAATTTGATGTTAATTTTCTTACGTAATTGCGATTGACGTATATTTCCTACCCAGAAAATCCCAGGCTCACTCATCGAGTAGGCAGTATCACCAGGGAAACAGCATGTCTTCTCCTCCTTCGAACAATTGGGTTCATCGTCGTAGAAGTCATCCGGATTGTCCTTCTCATCACAGTAGATGTACACAAAGATCTCATTCAGCTCATTATGACGAAGGAATTCTTGATTTCGGATCGGGTCTGTTAATCAGTTAGCATCTGGTCATTTGATGAGGGCCTTTCCCGTCCTAGCCCTTCACTGTAAGAACGCTTATTACTCTGAGCTCTTTGGTGCCAACTATAGCCATGCCCGTCTCCAGGATCTTGGCTGTAATTATCTGAATCGGTACCCATGTACCTACTCGATGTATCAGAGCTGTGATATGGTGCTTTCAATAATCGAGATAGAGAATTTACATGTCAAACACATCCTGATAAAGGCCTCTATTCCACGGGTGATCTCCAGTCCAAAGTCCTGAGTTATTGTCAACTTGTCAAAGGTAAAATTCCGGCATATAATGCGCACTTACTTGCCTTGCTAGACAAAACATCAGCTTCAGCCCAAGCAACAGCCTCGGTGAGTCTCATGTTTGTATTGCAACGATAATGCATCAATCTACTGTATGCGGGAGTCCCATCCCGGACGTTTAGTTTCGCGAACGACCTCGATACCGTAGTTGGATTGGAGGAACTACTAGCGTGTGGTTTCCCAAAAGCTTGCTTCATCAAAACCTGAAGGGATTATGGTCAGCTCCATGACAGACCACAGAGTAGAGTCCATTCTGATACATACACAAAACAATACAACACAAATTGGGGCAAGCATTTTCATGGATGAATGGCTGACTTATCGTTTAAGTGGTTGATCTGAGAAAAGAAGATGTATTCAATTGAGACAGCGAGCTTGATAATGCATTCTGTGAGCTTTATAAGTTATGTGATTTGTAAATCGGGAAGGCTTTGTTGGTTGTACTATCGCCCTCTCGTTATTCCAACATTTTGTTGTCTTCTGGGCCGTATTCAAAGTGACCATATGGCCACTTCTACATCTGGCTCCTTACATCTATTTTCATGTATGTGTGCTCCCAAACTTCGCTTCCAACAAGCACAGGTTGTATCTAAAATAGCATACGCATCCTTCTCGTAGTCTATCATTGTAGACTTGGGATCATAGTTTGAACTCGACAAAATGAGATTTCCCGAGAATGGAGAATTGTGTTGAGCATGCTTACTGGAACCGGAAGCAATTGCGAAGGGCTGAAAACAGCCCCGCAAAGAAAAAAGTAAGGTTAACGAAAGTCTTGCAAACAAAGCTAGAAATGCGCGAAATGAAAGCTTTAAAAGAATGCCTTCAGAGCCATTTATATCATATAGCTTCTCCGCCCCGACTTGATTCTCGCCTCCACGCGAACGTATCACTGGCGCGACATGATTTGAGGCTGCATGCTCTCGTACTGATGTGTTGGTTCGTGGTCACAGGTGACCGCGGCATGTTTGCATTAGCCACCAACGCGCATGAGCGAGGCTGCGCATTCGGACGTATTTGTTTCATGATGATGACCAACTCCAACATGAACGAGACTTCGAACAAATTCAATCTATTAATGTTGTGGTTTCTCGACTGCGCCTTTTCAGCGAATTATCTGTAACACTCATAACAAAAGAGTGTTCGAGTGGCCTCCCAAGTTTGGAATAACTGCCAGAGAGAATTTCGGCCACGAGAATTGCATTCCGAGAATTAGCAAACTACTATGACGTCTCTGTGCTGGAGTAGAGTGCTTTTGGAATTATACTCTTTCCAAATAGTCTTGTCTGAGCGATTTCGATTTGAGCCCTTTCCGATATGTTCTACCTGCGTCCCTTTGGAGTTGCTTGTAATCCCAGGGGTGGGATTTGACTTGAATGAAGCTTATGCGTATGGATGGAGCCAACCTCTGAGAGTTTCTCGCCGAGCTAACTGCGACGTAGCATTGTTTCAATACGTTGGGACAACGAGACATTTGATGTAGCTCGGGTGACTACCCCCTCAACCAGCTGTAACATATTTCTAACATACATTTAAGATCAATGGCAACATGGATTATCTACAAATGATGGATAGATTTGCTGCAGAATACAGGTAGGTTTCTTCAGGGGATTCCAGGTGGTTAGAAGAAAGCTGACTCCATCTCTAGCATTATCCCCAAGTCTTCCCAAGACAAGGCTCAAATCGCATTACCGAAGAAGACAAAGAGCGACGAATTCTCTGATGGGGTGCCTAGAAAGAAACAACTTCCACTAGAAGCTCCTTCTTCGTCATCGGATATCCAAATTCTGGGACAAATGCTTCTTGCCCTCCGCAAATCCGCTGAACAACACTTAAGAATACCAATATATCTCGCCATAGCCACTCACCCGCAATTACCAAACCTCGACCATTCCACGCTACAACAAGCATTCAACTATGCAGGCCTTGCGAATATCGAGAGTTACAAATACTTTAGCAAAAAGGTCAGCGAGCTTTCAACAGCGTACGCTGCACTCGGCTATGGCATGTGTGAACACTGGACCGACATTAGGGTTTGCGAATTGTACGACGCAGACTTCGAAGAAGAGTATACTCTTGCAATTTCATTTACCGATACGTCCTTAACATTGACGAGTGTGTCGATAATTGGCGCTCACGACCTGCGAGGATCAAATTGGGCAACTGCCAACTTGGACTATACGAGTCTCCCAAACCTGAGCATGGATCAACGCAAAGGCAATGAGGAAGACATTCATTTCTGGCCTAAAGTTAGAGAAGCAATTGTGACCCACATAGTCAAACTCAGGATACCGCAAAGAGTGATACTCCTTGGAGACCAAACAGAGAACCGCGAGTTCCTCCAGTCGGTGGAAGATGCTTTTATAGCAATTGGGGCTTGGCAGTTGGTGTATCAAGTGCGAAATATTACTTATGACCCACTATTTCTAGCAGCGAGAGGAGCTGCTGAGTTTGCAAAATGCTGGCAAGGCTCAACTTGGAATTGCATTGAACAAAAATATTGTGCGAAGGAAAGAGATCATGATGTTGAGCATTGGACAAGGGAGCAATACCATCAAGCTGTCAGACATTGGTGAGGCGCACGAATGTTACATAAGCCGTCGTAGGTTCGATGTGCAACACAAATACGAGAAGCCGTCGTAGATGCGACGTGCAACAAAAATCTAAAGATTGACATCTGGTGATGTGACAAAGTTGAGACAATTGAAAATCCACTTTTGGATGATCAAGATCGTCTAGCATTTAGTAGTCTTGAGGCTTGTTATCTTCGTTCTCAAAGCAGAGATTAATTTCTTGCCTATCAATTGAAATAAGCGGCACTACCTAATGTCGTCGTGACAAGAGCCAACACGAAAAGAGGCCAGAAATGGCTTCAACAAGGTTAGGGTAGTCCAAGTTTAACTTAATTCTAACCACTTTTTGGCTGAATTGGTCTTGAAGTCGGCAACATTTTGTGCTCTTTTGACAGAGATACTACAATTCGACTTGTACTTGCCAAGCCTTAGACTTGAATTTCTGAGTAATACTTGGAATCGTCTAACCCTGGACTTCTCTGGTGAAGATTTTGGTCCCTTGGTGGTATTCTGTTTACAATTAATGTATGTTTCTTTGCGATATTTTGCCCTTAGAAGAATCTGATCTTATCTTGTATACCATGCGAAGTCAACATTGATGAAGTACATCAGCAGTAGTGACGCGGAACAGCCAAAGCATTGTTAGATATTGGTACTGTCTCGTAACATTATCTTGACCTGTCTCCTGCACTGTGAACGGCCCGGATCTTGACTCCGCATCCACTTAGGTTTGTGCATATTCTCCAAATTCCCTTAATCTGGACCAGCGCTCGTAGATTTGAAGCTTAGAAATAAGATCATAAATTCTGCTAACTTGAACGCCCAACCTGCATTTTCATCCCCAGAGTCACCTCTTTAAGACAGTGATAATTCAATTCAACGACGAAAAAAAAAGCAATCAAACGACGAATAACATGAAATAAACCACTACTCCTTCTCAACAAACTCCTTATGCTTACTCCTTACATGCCTCCTCCAATTTTCCTTTCTCTTGAATCCAATCCCGTCCCCAGCAATCTTCGAATATCGACAATCGGAGATTGAGCAAAAGAAACGCTTGGTTGTCGCGTGGACATCATTAATGTGTCGTTTGATATCTTTGGCACTTTCAAAGCCTCGCCAGCAATGCGGACACTGGCTTGGACGAGTGCGAGATTTCTGATGTCGGCTTGAAGAGGTTAGCAAAGCTCAAAAAAGACTTCGGCGAAGGGGGAGAAGCGTACTTCAGCTCATGCTATCGATAGAATAGTCGGCTGCAACTAGGGAAGGTGCATGGGATTGAGGAGGGTGTGCTGTAGCCGGAGGTTGTCGAGGAGTTGGTGATGCTAGCTGGAGTGCTTGTATTGTTGAAGGATTCTGGGTCTGAAGCAGGTTGGAGATCTGGTAAAACAGCTATCTTATGCGATGGAGTAGGCTTGGCTAGGGGCAACGTTGTACTTGAAGAGACAGGCATCGTACTAGACGTAGTTTCGGCATCGAATGCCTGTTGGTTGAAGTTGGGAGACAATCCCAAGCCAGGAAATAGTTGAGAAGGGAGAAGAAAGGAATCCATGATCTACCAGGTTTCCTCATTTGGAAATCGGAGTTGAGCACGTGGCCAGAGTCGATGGTGACGGGAACAATATGATCATGCTGATACGGAGGTTGTAGAACCGCTTTGAAGGCGTGTGTATGAAAGTCTTCTAGATGAGGGGCTTGTGCGGGGGGAGTTGAACCAAAGTAATCATGTTCTCCGTTGATAGGCGAGTATGTCGAGAAGAGATTGGCTTCTTCGAATTCCTGGTATAACGTCAAATCCAACTCTTGCGAAAGTTCTTCCGGAAAAGGAAGCAATCCATCAAAATCCGAGATACAAAGAAAAGGATCGCTCCAATCGATAGATTGGAGATCTTCCGCGCTATTTACATAGCGCGAAGTCATCACTCTTAATCACCCAGGATTCCGCCAGTAAAGGAGGGAGCGAAAGCGCCTGAGGGAAGCAGCATAAGGAAGCAGCATGACCGGTATCCCGATATCCGCGAAATTTTGGATGATTGAAAAGGGTCTTGACGATAAGTCGGATAAGGTCCGGCTTAGAAGCAGTGGAAATGAACTGGAATGTAATCCGGCTCTGGATTTGTGAAAATGTCAAGAATGAGGCTGGCGTCAGAATTTGAGTTACAGAAAAGGGCCTCGATGGAGGAAACAAGTTGATATATATGCTCACCTGTCAATTGAGGCCAACGAGGCTTGGTATGTGTGGCTTGCTGGGAAGACATGTAACTGGTTGCGCTTAAGCACCCATGTCGTGGGCCTCAGTTTGTTGGGCTGACACAGCAAAATCCTTTTTGGTACTTTGGTACAGGCATGAAGTCAAATCAAAGGCTGACCAACACATCAACTGGCGTCCAGCTGCGATATGCAACAAATCATCAAGCGTTTAATTTGCTTCAAGCAAGACAGCCATTGGAGGGAGAAAGACGACTTCCATGAAGCATTATTATGCTTCAAAAGGAGTTGTTATCTTACACACAGTTATTATGCTCACGACTCCCATGCCTTCTATCTCACAAATGTGCAGAATTTGTAGCTCATTAATCTTTGTTCGCTTTTTTATCTATTACTTATGGCCTTGTTGCCGTTCTTAGATTGGTTTATTAGCTTGCTGATTTCCTAAGCCTCGAGCTTCTGGCTTAGGAGGAATTCTTACCTCTTCTCTTCCAAAAGCTTTTCTGGTGTGTAATGAGCATGCATTGTGCCCTTTTCATCAATAAGCCATAATTATTGGCACTTTCCTTCTTGGCTGTTTAGATTCTTTCGTGTCAGACATGTTAAAAGAGGTGAATCACGTGGGTACAGATTCTTATTTCCCTATAAGCTTCACCTTTAGCATTCAAGACAAAATACAAAGAAAAGAGATTAGATTTCTCCTGGTTTGTATAAGCCAGCTCACAGCCCAATTATATAAAGGTGAAGCACGTGTCTCTATGCAACTTCACAACTCCTTCATAACCCGCTTATGCAAAACCCGACAAGCTTTCACTAGCCGCTGGTCTCGACCCCGCCAACGATGTCAGCAACAACTACGACCCCTCGCCGCACTTCACGACCTCACCTCAATACCAACCTCATCCAACTCTCACAATCTCCGAACCTCACATCCACCCCAACACGTCGTCACAATGGCGACAGTAGAGCACTGCCTCTACTGCTTCGAAACCCTAGCCGCCCGCCTCGAAAAACGTACCCCAATGACCCTCTACCAAGTCCAATCCTCCTGGGCCGCGTACCCAAAGGGTCTCGACGAAGACGACGAAGACGACGAACCCGCCTCCTCATCCCCATCCGACGAAGAAGACTCTCCTCCCACAACTAAACCCAAACTGCCCGCCCTGCAACGCCTCTCCGAATCCCGCTCCAGCAGCACCGGCTCCTCGACGCCCTCCTCCTCAACATCCACCACCTCCCTCACCCCCGCCAGCTCCCTCTCCTCCTTCTCCCCCATCGGCCTGCACCCGCGCCGCACCTCGCAACGCTCCAGCACACTAACCGAATCCCCGCTCTTCGTAACCTGGAACACCCTTTCCTCGTCCTCCCCACACCAAAAGTCCCTCCGCGGCTGCATCGGCACCTTCACCTCGACGCCCCTCTCCGCCGGCCTCTCCTCGTACGCCCTCGCCTCCGCAATCCAAGATGATCGCTTCTCGCCCATCTCCCTCCGCGAACTATCCTCCCTCGAAGTCTCCGTCACGCTGCTCACGGATTTCGAAACTTGTCCGAGCCCGCTGGATTGGGAGATCGGGGTCCATGGGATCCGGATTAGTTTTTACGCAAGGAATAAGAGGTACGGGGCGTGTTATCTGCCGGATGTGGCGGTGGAGCAGGAGTGGGATAAGGAGGAGACGGTTGTGAGTGCGATGCGGAAGGCGGGGTGGGGTGGGAGGCGGGAGAAGTGGATGGAGGTGGGGGATTTGAAGGTTGTTAGGTTTCAGGGCGTGGCGGAGAGTGTGGGGTGGGGCGAGTTTAGGAGGTGGAGGGAGTGGGTTGAGAAAGGAAAGGAGGAGGGGAAATAGATGGAGGTAGAGGATTGGGTGGAGTTTGATGGAATGGCGTTCGAGGTGGGGGATTGGGAGGGCTATAATAGTTGAATGGGCATTTCTTTCTTTGCTTCGATCATTTTCTCATTTACAGTCAGTCATGGTAGAAGAGACATAGAAGACTTCGATATTCCATTCATTCCATTTCCGTGCTGTGTGATGTGAATCTGCAAACAGAAGCTGCTCTAACATTACTGGTACATATCCATGCTACCTCTTTCTGCCCCTTTCCTCTCGTGGTATAATATCCATACTGACTTTCCATAACTTTATACATGAAACGTCCTCCACCTCATCGTCGTCCCTCATTCCATTCGTTTTAATAGATCATACAAGAAAGTAATGATCACCGCCAACAAGCCAACCTCCTAAAGAACCCCAAGAACTTATTCTCCTTCTCCTGGCCCCCACCACCCGCATCCCCAAAACTCATCTCCTTCTCTGGCCCACCAGGCAACGGACTCAACGGCGCCGTAACAGCTCTCCTTGTCCCCATCCCCGAGCTCGAAGCCCCTAAGCTCATAACCGTATTCCTCCTCTCATCAAACCCTATTCCACTCCCCACACTCCCTCCCGCTGCCTGTCGTCTCGCCTCTACCACCCTCCTCACAATCAACGCAAACGTCTCTTCGATGTTAACCGTATTCCTCGCACTCGTCTCCATAAACCCACATCCTCGTTTCCTCGCCCAATCCAAGCCTTCTCTTGCTAGCACCTGTCTCGATTCCTGCAAATCGCATTTATTGCCCGCTACAATCTTGATCGGTCGTACTGGTCCACTTCCACTCGGCGTCTGCTGCCCCTTCTTCGCCCTCCCAGACCGGAGATCGCGTTCCCATGCATCTAGACGAGTTTCCGCCTCGATATCTATGAGGTCATTGAACTCCTGTAACACGCCCAGAGAATCTTTATTCGTGATATCATACACCAGTAAGAAAGCATCAGAGCGTAAATTCGACGATGCCCACATGCCGCGGTATTCTTCCTGCCCGGCTGTATCGGTGAGCGAGAGGTGGTAGGTCTGTCCGTCAATGCGCCGTGTTATGGAGTACGAGTCTTCGATCGTGGGGTCGTATTCGTGGGTCCATTGTGAGCGTACGAGACGAAGCGTTATAGAGGACTTTCCGCAGCCGCCGTCGCCACAGATGGTGATGGTTATTCGTTGGGGTTCGGACGAGGATGCCATTGTGTTGGCGGAGGTGGGGAGGCGTGGGAGAGCCGTTGTGGATAGTTGCGGGTGCTGAGATGGCGCTTTGCGTATGGAAAGCGAAATTGCGCTTTAGTTGTAAGATTTGGATTGTCTGCGCAGAATTTGTGCGGGACTGAACAGGAGAATCGAGGCCAGGAAGGAGGGTATTCCTCCGCTCGTCACACCAGTTGGAGGCGTTCAGGCGGCTTGGGGCAATTGTGACGAGAAACCTCTCTGTTGCCTTGTGCCTGCGCGCCGAGTCGTGACTCTTCTCGAGACAATACTGCGCCGTTCTACCTATTCCTCTTCTGAAGCTATCGCGTGCTGAACAATTGCCTTGGGAGGTGGCAATGGCAAGTCGCAGATATGCAGGTACGGACGGGTTGTCGCGAGGGGAAAGAATCCGTACGTTCGTCCGTTTGTTTTATTCGTTTGTCGAATGGCCCGTTCTGGTGGAGATGCGATTTATTGCGATAATACGGCTCTCATATGAAGAATTCCGGGATGATCTCTGGAAAAGGGTGGGCTGGTCCGTGGTTCGCAGGATGATGGTTGCGGATGCCAAAAGGTCGAGGTCCAAGTCCAAGTTGTGGGTGGCAGGAAGTTTTGGTGGGGGAACAAGGAAGAACCGACAGGGATTCTGTTTCGTGTCGCTCGATTGGTTTCAATGCAGAAATGCACAATCACACAGGAATGAATCCCATGGAGAAGAAGAGTGAGAGTGATTGTGATGATGTGACGATGTTTGGTGTCCTGGCTGGCTGCTCATGCCTTGAGGTGTGATGAGTCGATAAGACAGGATGGAGACGATGAAAGAGGAAGGAGGAAAGGGCGAGAGGAAAAGATCGTCTGTGATGCCTCGTCCCCCCGTATCGATTCTGGGCACAGCAAACACAAGACAAGATGGGAGGATCCCTTGCTTTTTGAATCCAGATCTGAAGTCTGGAATTTGCTTCTTGAGACGGCGGACATCCGATCCATAATACCTTATTAATTAGCAAAGCTGTCTAAAGCACAACATCATCAAGCCTTGAACACAACTTTTTCCATGGCGGACCTGAACGGCTCGAAATGTGATCGTCTGAAAACCTTGGGTACTCACATTTTCCTCATCGGGATCAGTTTGTAAGCCGTTCGTGCACCGGCGTACGGGGAATTTCTTCTTGGTGGAGATTTGTCCAGAAAGTGAGGCTTCTCCTGCATTAGCCAGCCAGCACCACGGCACGGCACTATTCCCAAAGGAATCACAGGATGCCATTCATATGCGTTTTAAAATATGGTACCCATCCCTTCCTGCCATGCGAACATCTCCCACATCAATCATTATTGTGTGCATCTCGGGCCAGTGCAACTCCTGTCTTCAATCAATCCGCTTCGACGTTCTTTTCATGAAGATCTCGAGACCTGATCATCGAAAAGGAAAGCCTCGGTACTTCCAGCAGCGACTTGAAGGGGGTTAAAGCGTCGTCGATCACGGTGCCCATTCACGCCTGACGAATTCGCCGAACTTCTCAACGTCGAGCTTGCAGATCGCGAGTGTTCTTTCCTGCTTTGGTCATAGTCATAGTAGGGCTGAAGGAGGCAAAGGTTGCACGTCCCTCGGATCCATTACGGAGTACGACCGATGCATGTCAGCATGTACAATAAAGGGTGAGAAGCCTCTCTTCCAGTATGAACATCAATCGTTTCTAGTTCCTGTCTACTTTTCGGACGAACGAGAGTTTTTTGGGGGTTCATGAGGGGCAAGAAGGAAAAGGGGGTGGAAGCCGAACCTGCAGCGAGGCGCATCCCTATTTTCCTAGTTGCAGCTTTCGACCCCGCCGTCCGTTTGAATGGTTCGGCTACAGAGTCATGCAGCCGCCCAGACGTGTTCGTGAGGCACAGACGGGGAAACCAGACTTTGATAGCTGCACTAGGTGGAGACTTGCATGAGCGACTGAGTCGAAGGCTTGTGGTGGCGTATACCTTGCGCCATCCCGTCAGATGCTGGTTGGGCTGCTAGTGGGGTTGCGTGCAGGCTGACTTTCTTCCCGTCTGTAACGGAATGTTGGGAGCGTTCGAGTTGTCTACCTCCATATCCTTGGGCTGAGATTTCTTTACCTATAGCTTGGGTAGAGATTCTTAGCTCAGAGGATTTTGTCCTCTTCATGTTGCATAAGTTCCATAGGGTGTGTATCTTCCTACCGCATCTTGTTGATCTTTCGGAAGACCCCTCGATATGATTTTCACTTATCGTTTAAGCATAAATCCTAATAGCATGACTTTCTCCCCTCTTTCTAAGTTACGAATTTCGAACTTAAGCGTATATCTTCCTGCCGTATCTTGTTGATCTTGGTCTTGTTATATATCTTGGATGTGAGAGATGTCAATTTGGGCAAACGTGTCTGGATCTCTGACTTTCCTTCCCTCTCTTTCGGTTATGAATAAAAGTTTAGCTGGAGGCATGCATTGCTGCCCCCAACCATTGATCTTCTGTGTATCTTAGGATTGAGAGGTATTCGTTTAGGCGAAAACTCCAGCTCGTTGATTTTCTCCCTTTTATTCCAAATCATGAAGGGCATGTGTTGCTGCCTCATTTTGTTGATCTTCTTGGCTTGAAGTTGTGTAGTCTGGGCAAAAGCTCGCAGCTTTCTCCAGCCTCATGACCAAGAAAAGTGAAGAGAATTAAGAAAGCTGTATAATTCCAAGGCCATTACTCCTTTGGGCCACATGTCAATAGATCTTTCTCTTTTGAATGCGCGTGATTGTATGGAATATGGCTCTTGTATTCTTGCCTCACTGCCTATAGGTGATCTCTATTCTCGAATCCAGCTTGCCTCCTTCGCATCAAGCGCCCATGAAACTGAAGATCAAGAAGTAATTATTGCTACGACAAAGAATTCTCAAAGCAGAGTGAGCACAGAGCATGAGACGAGAATCTGAAGCTGAAGAACCCAAGTATAGTGAATGGGAGAGACCTGACTTTAGCAAGGTTGTCTGGTTTCCTTGCGCGTCGCGATTTGAAAGCGCCGCTAGCACAACCCAGATTATAGTTCCAAGTTCCGCTGGACTTTATAAGCCAAATATGTTTGTTGCACGTCGCGGTTCTTATAACTCATAATTGCAACTCCTACTCATATTCATGATTGCAGCTCATATTCAGACTCAAAGCCGTACCTTATGAACGCACATCTTTGAGCTCAGGATTACTCAGCTCTCAATATACATTTATGCTTCAAGCCTTGCCTTTGGACATTGATGAGTGATTCACGTACCCAGCGCATTCCAACTTCCAGGAACTCCTCTAAGCATTAAGCGATGCATGAACACGATAGTGGAGATACAAGAGACAATCATGGCTTCAAAAGAGTTAGCAGGAGCTTTGGCACATATGCTGTTCTGTAGGTATGTAGATATCCGTGGAAAACTCGTTCTCAACTTTACTTCTACACTCCCTAATTCCACTTATGTACCATTCTTCGCCTATATTGTTACCAATGTTTCACTTGTGTCATCCTAGCATCACCTCTCAAGTTGTATGCTCTTCCTCCATGTTTCCCCAACAATCTTCATAGCCTGAATGAGGCGTTCGATTTTCTTCTCCGTCTCCGAGCGGGCATTCACCACAGACTCGTCTTCCCCTCCTAACATATCTATCTGCTCTTCATTAAGACCGAGAACAAACTTCAAGATCAGCACAATGTACGTTCTTGCTCTTTTAATTCTTTGTAAGTAGGTATCGGGCATACTCCAGTCTTCCATACGCTTCCCGGCGAATATGCTAGTTATTTCGCCTAGCGGAAGCCCGAAGGCGCTCGTCAACGTACGTATATGGTCTCCTCCTCTCTACATAAGGACCATACTTTACTCTCCACAGCAACCCTTCAAGCCCTATCCTTCTTCGTACTTGCAACCATGTCGACATCGACATTCCATGCCTTCAGTCGACTGCCACCAGAACTCAGGCGGATGGTTTGGCTCTTTGCCCTTCCTTCTCCTCGCGTCCTCTCCGTCCACGATCTCCGCGTTCGCAGGTTACCGAAATGGCGTATCGTATACTCTGCGATAGACATTTCCTGCGAGATAAGCCAGGGTTATCCAGTCATCTTAGCTGTCAACAGCGAGTCAAGAGTAGAAGCGCTACGGTACTACTCGATGCTTCACGGATTGCAAGAATTTTGTCTCATGGGCGATTGTCTAATTAAAACCACATATTATTCGAGACGATTTGCATCCTGGCCAAGAATTCCACAACTCGTTTTTCTCGAGCATCCTTGGAAAGCTGGACACAATATGATGATCAGACAAGCTGCTGTAGAAGAGAACTATCTTCCTTTTCTGAGGCCTGAGGCTTGCTGCAACCTAGAAGAGCTTCACATTGTCATCCACATACGTCGGGAGGCCACAGATACGAGATCAGAGAATTGGAATACGACAATGGCAGAGAGGTGGAATAGCAATATAGCATATCCCGAAAGCAAACAAGCGAAGGTTTACCACTCAGGCGATACCATAGAGAAGAGTGATGGATGGGGCAACGCGGACAAGCAGAACAAGTTTCTTCGCAAGCTGGAGAAGGCTTCAAAGGGAAATGGCCCGGTGGTAAAGCTTGTTAGGACCGACCACCTACTCCGCAAGAATCATGATAACCCCAAAAACGATCGATTCTGCTTCCCAACAAGTGCGACGCCTGGTTGGTTGGACTGGGGCGGCTGTGGTGACCCATGGAAGGCGACGAAAATGATGAAACCTTTGTTCGGCTTGCGTGAAGGGAAACCTTGAGATTGCAGCGGATTGGAAAGAATCATTCGGAATCAAAGGTACAGATATGTCCCTGGTGGAACATGACGACTATCAGGGACACCTTGGAGTAGGATCCACAGCAAGTAGGTAGAGTAGGAATCATCCAGACAGCATTGATAACCAATAGCAATACCTTCGCCGTAAGATCTCGTCTAAACAACTCAAGAGCTGTTAAGTGCTTACATTTCGATCCCAAAGGGTCTTTTCCTCTCTTGTGATAGGCTATCTTTCAGCGAACCCGAGCTCCACAGTGGGCCCCCCGCATTAAGCGAGAGGTACCGCCGCCCCTCTACCTCAAGCTAACATCTTCGCCTTGAGATATATATGCGTTGATCAACGCACACTTCCAATCTCAGAAACAAACTCTTAGTTCTCATAGCATCTGACAAAATGGCGTCTCCTGAAGGACCCGTAACGCAATCCGTCACAACTCTCCTCAAGCCCGGCCTTAGGCTTGGCGATGACAACGAGAGTCCAGAGAACCAAGAATTCATACGCCTCAACAAATTGCTCAAAGCTCAACCGGGATGCCTTTCTCAATACTGGGTATATCGCTTCTCCTTTTATCTGCCTAAATCAATAACTAACAACAGCAGGGCCATCAAGTTGAGAACCCGAATATCTTCATGTGGTTAATCGGTTCGTTCTTTTCCGCTTTCAAAAGAGAGGATTGGTGCTGAAGAAATAGATTGGGAATCTAAGCCGATCTACAATACTTTCCGCGAAAGTCCCGCTCATGATGACATTGCTGGTGGTGTGGGAAAGCTAATGCAATTTGATCTTGATTCTGCACCGGTATTCGTTAGTAAGTCTCTATCTCTTCCAATTATTATTTATCTCATACTGACCAAGTCCATAGCATTTACCAAATGGGACAAAGACGCAAAAGCCGCTCTCAAGGCGCCAGTAACAGAGTTCGCGTACTTTAAGCTCCCAGATGGAGCGGGGGAGAAAGAGGAAAATGAGTGTCGCGAGTTGTTGAGTACGATTCCGGATTATGTTACGACGGTTGGGAAGGCGTTGGGGAGTGCGACTGGCTGGGGTATGTTCAATCTGTTCCCTTTCTTTTTCTAACGAACAGTTCTGAGAGAAGAAATAGTTTTCCTCGTCGAGCCAGAGAGTGCCAAGGCTCCCTGGCTACATGGCGTTTACGGATGGCAGGATATAGAAGCTCATATGAGGTGGAGGGAGATGCCAGAGATCCAGGCGCCGGTGAAAGTCTTTATGGAGGCGGGAAAGAAGGGATTGGCGTTGGTTCCTGCGGTGGAAGTACCAGGAATCAATAAGGAGACGGGATGGTTTCATGTGCGTTTTCATCATGATGATTGATGGAGATGATGAGAAAGGAGAGGCAAGGAGGAGAAGTCTTGGAGCATTATGCTCCATGAAAGTGAAAGTGAAATTTATGCAACACTGATTGGCAGGCACCGGGGGCAATGAACATCACAGTAGGCTTCAAGATCTCTTGGTTTCATCAAGTCTCTCACGTGCTAAGCCTTCACGTCCTCTTACAGCCAATTAAAAGCGCCAGCAAATTTTTGTTGCACATCGCAGCTGAACAAAGATTTACAGTTTAGTCCTCAATTTGCTTCAGAGTTGGTATCGAATCGTCGTGTGTTAGTGGGTGATTCGGTACCGATTCAATGTCCGTTATGCCTCTCTTGTGCAAATTATGTTTGGCGAGATCGCAAGAGCATGGCTATCTATGCAGGATGTACCAACGGGAATGCAGGGCTAGGAGCAATCGAAACAATCACTTGAGTAAACAACCTCTTTGCCGGCTTGAGTTGTGTAAACCTTGGCAGCATATTGGACTTGAGATGTAGAATTGGGTGCCAAAGTCAGCTCTCCATCTGAATCTTCTCTCTGATCTATATCTTACGTTCGAACACTCTCTCCCTTCAAAAGTCCTAAAGCTATCTTGAGCTTCTCAGCAGATCGATCTTCAGGAAACTCACAGCTTGCATCGATACCTGCTTTGATTCCGTAGATCTCGTCGGAATTATAGAGACAGCGAGAGTATCTATCTTCAGCCAGCATAATGCAATTATCGCGGCAGTGGACCGTCGTCCCGGCCTCCCCGCATATCGCGCTCTTTGCGCTATTCGCGCGACTCGCGTGATTTGCGCGATTTTCGCGAATGTCTGAAATCACATTAAAACTTTTGAAGAGATCAATGTCAAGACTGATACAAAAGATTTATTTTTGCTTAAATCAGATTGTATCGTGATCTCGGAAGCCTTACAGTCGCGAAATCTTATGTTACCTGCCAGACATCATAGCCATTCTGCCTCTTTCACCCCTGCTTGTGTCTTGCGAGGCAGCATAACTTCAAGCAAGGCGACCATTGAATCAAGCTGAAGTTGGGTGGAAGGAATGATGGGTTGAGATCGAGTCTGGAGCTGAAGTTGAAAAAACTGAGTATCTACGTCATTTAGACTTGGCTGGATGGTGCCCTAAGGAATGCAGGAGTAGGCCAGATTCCACGCCATCTCTTTCACAGTTTTGCAGATCAGAGAAGGTGTTCGGTGGACGATGTTTAGTTATTCGCAAAAGAAGATGGATGCTTCAATTACTAGACCGTCAAATAACGAAATATGCCCGGCTGCTACCGAATGAAGACTTCTTTCCATTGAACCCATCGAGCAGCCCATCATGTCCATGAACCCAAATTCCAGCACCGAAGCCATAAAAATTCCCGAATCTTTGGTCCTGATCTTAGTTAGTAAGTTTGGGCAACCAATGCAGGTAAAAAGAGAGAAAACGCACTATTGAGATCAAAGAAGACATTCTCTTGCCATTCAAGAATCCCACAAAGCCACCGCCAGCTTTGAGCTACGTTGAAGGAAGAGGAAATCGTAGTGATTGTTTAGAAGTCGACCGTCAGCTTCGCCAGCACCCCAAAACGAAGACAAAGGTTGCGATATTCTTGTTCATAACGAGCGCCTATAGCCTCAATTTCTGCCAAGATTTCTGCATATGTCTCATCTTCGATCTCTCGCTTTTTTTCCAGCAAGGACTTCATCTTCTCCTCAGATTTTGTTATCTCCTCTCCAATAGCGGTATCGGTCATGTTACCCGCAAGGTAAGTGGTCCACACCTCGTCAAAACTGCGCTGCTCTTCGGCGATCTCTTGGTCGTGGTGAGGAAAAGCGTTTCGTGCTTCGAGTCCGTTTTTGAATTCCTGAAGCTCTTTTTCGCGTTTTGTGTCCAACTCGTGCAAGGCTTCGTGAAATGATGTTGACACTGTGATTTTTCGTGATTAGCATGGGCGAGTCGGCTTACAACAGAAGACGTGAATAAACCGGATTTGAAGGGTCAAACTTACTTGTGATCAGTGTTTCTTTGAAGTAGCAATGGCGTGAGTACAAATTGTTGAGGTGCAGAGATAGAGGTTGCGAAGCGCAAGCGGCAAGTTTTTTGCTTGACCCATTAGGAAGGAACGAGGCGCACGGTCGCGAGTCTTCACAGGAACTTGTACGTCGCAATCAGAGTCTCTCATAGTATTGTGCTTCAAGTTGCATCTCTTGGCTTAGCATTTCTGTACAGGACACTCTATCAGTCTAAAGGAGAGTCAGACAAACATGCTCTGGCCCCAATTCGAAGGCCTTCCTGAGGCAGTTGCGAAACATAAGACAATTTGTTAAAAGTGACATGATATGTTTTCAAGGTCTATTCACAGATGTAGCAAGAGAAAGTAGCTGTTGGACGTCCATTGCGTCATGTTTGAGAGATGATCCTTTGATTTATTGCAGTGCTAAGTGACCACATGTCCTCTGCTCACTGAGCATCTCCTCTTCCTACACCCATCCAGCTATACTCATCGCCGGCATTCGATAACAAAACCTCGTAGATATTGGTAACGGGAACGAATTTGATGAAATCCAACTGAAGTTACTAATGAACGTCAGCGTGTTGGAACGAGTACAGAAGTTGGTCATAAACTTACGTTGTTCGAGTCGTTCGAAGATGCCAATCATGCGCAATCCACAGTAATATTCCTGTAGGAAGCCGATATTGGACTTGTCAACCATTTGCGGTGGGAGACTCGGGCTTCGTGCCAATTCGTTGATTGCTCTGGCGTCCGCATTGTGTTCAACACAATCCCCAGCCAGCGCTCTAGCCAACCTGCGTGCTTTGGCTTGCAGCTTGTGCTTCCCATAGTGCTTCTCAAGGGCCACACAGCCTTTGTCTATCTCCGAGAATTCTGCTTGAGACAGATTGTCAGCATGGTAAGCCTCCGCTGCGGCGGTCAACAATGCATTATGTTCGTCCAGTTCTCCTTGTCGCTTTGTAGAGCTGCTTATTCGCACAAATCCTCTTGTTCAAGAAAAAGAGAGATGTCGAGTCTCGTACTTCCGTGCCGGGCTTGCTCAATCACTATACATAGATTCACTATAGTATTGTTGATTAGCAAGTCTGATATTGAGCCCAGGTGATGCGCCAAATTAAAAGTGACAGGAATAGAATTTACTTATGATCAATCTCAGATTCGTTCAAAGATATGAAATGCAGAATAATTGGGTGTTACGAACTGAAGGCAAAAAAGTTGCGAAGCGCAATGTGGAGGTTTTGTACTTGCTTGCCAAATCGCGCTAAACTCGAGGAATCCAATTCACCTTCAAACATCTTCTTTGCCGCGATCTTTGGCTCGTTTGTTCAGATCACTTGACCACTAGACTAGCGTCTTCTGAAAATTCTTTGGCTATAAATTCCCCTCGATCTTCCCGCTTTCAAACTTTTTCTTCTTCCCAACAACACCTCCGCGCAACACAACAACTCTTCTTCTGGTCAATTCGTTGATTGCAGTCGCAGCGCCCTGGTGTATATAGGAGCTTGTGTTCTCCTACAGAGAAGTATTACCTTTCTATGATATTGAATTTGCTTTTAGATTCTTCTCAGGCAGCCTTGTCGCCGGTTGTTCCTGTTCTTTCGTCATATCGCCGGAGCGTATGACGAAGTGCCCTTCCTCAGGAGTCCGCCTCTAGACACCTTATACGTGACGAGGAAGGACGGGGTTAATGAGGTCTAGATCTTGGATTTTTCCGTCTTTGGGGGTCTCTGCTCTCCATCTGCCCGAAACTTCTGAGGTCTAGATACCGGGTGTTCACTCTAGAGTAAGGGAGTCAGCAGGTTTACCCAACGATTCGCTCTAGGGTTCACCTGAGGATTCACCCGAAGGGTGCGCGCCTGCCTGCCGCTCCAGCATTTTCGCGGGCATGCTACAATTGGTCAAGCCGGGTAGTACATTTCTTTGAAACACCGCTGGGATCCTTCGCAAGGAGAGATCTTGGCTTCTACTTCATATCGCTGGGGCGTATGAAGTATTGCCCATATCATGGTGTCCTCCTCTGACCCCTCAGACGGGACGAGGTTGGGCAGGGTTACATGTACTTCCATCCGTGAACACCTCCTTCGGGAGACTATCTAAAGATGGAAGTTTTGGAGTTCCGACTCCCTAGTCTACTTGCCCCAGTCTTTCGTAGGCATGCTATGAGGCCAAGCCTCGTGGTACAATTTTTTGTTCACCTTTGCTTGCAAGAAGCATTCTTTTGAAAAATCTTGTTGCTGGCAGGAAGCATTCTTTACGATTAATCCTGTCTTCTTCCTTCATATCGCTGGAGCGTATGAAGGATGTGCCCACGGCATGGTGTCCTCCTCTGACCCCTGAGACGGGATGAGGTTGGGCAGGGTTAAATGCGACCTCTTCCGCGAACACCTTCCAAGGTCTCCGGGCTTGACCCCTAACACGGGACGCTTGGGAGGGAGTTAGATTGTCACCTCCAGATGTTTCATCGAGGGATTCGCTCTTGACCTGGTGACGGGTTCAAGGGATCGTGGACGGATGCGCCAGCGCCTGCGGCCCCACTACACCAGGCATTCTACCAAGGTCAGGCCAGGTAGCACAATCTTTTGTTTAAACCTGAGGAATTCTCACTTTGTGTATATGTTCGGCGGACATATTTGGAACGAAATTGAGAGTATATTCCAGCAGCTACCACGTTTAGCACTAATCCGGCACATAGATTCACTTCCCTCGCCTGCGAATCACGCCGAATTCTCCTCACGAACATGGGGACAAAAGTCCGTGCGTTCAGGGCATCAGAATCATGAATTTTATTAATTAATTAGCTGTAGACCAGCCACATCGCTTAATTAAGTCGTGTACCCAGAAGTCCTGCTGCTCAATAAGCCCATTGATCCATTCCTGAGGAATTTTGTCCCATTCTTCTAATACTGCTACAACCATTTGAACCTCAGTTGTTGGCTGCCTTAGGCGCCTATGGAGAGCTTGTTTTATTCTCCTCCAGCACTTCTCAATAGGATTCATATCAGGGCTAACTGCAGGATGGGGGAATAGAGTAATACCCATAGAAGTACGCCAAGTAG